>NW_024581135.1:3601309-3646309 GCF_017639235.1 Corvus kubaryi
AAGATGTTTTTCCAACCCAAACCATTCTGTGATTGTATGAAGTAACTGTCCTGTTGCACCAAGAACAGAGCATAGCAGAAGCTGATGAGAGAAGAGGAGCCCAAAATTTCTTGCAGTTGCCTCCCAATAAGATGGTGCTGGGCTTACATAGCCTCTCTGATTTCTGCGGTGTGGGTAACTCAGGATAATAGGAACTGGTCCTGCAATGCTGAGAGATCATTGTGAAAGGTGTGTAGTAGCACTCTTGTTTCTTTATTTTGCTTAAATTTAGTCAAGGCCTAGTGGAAGCTTATTCTTTGAGCTGAAATTTGGTACAGAAAGCCAAGAGTTTCTAGTAACTTGGTCTGGAAAATACGGAACATTCAGGTGTTGCAAATATAGTAGTTATGATTTAAATCTAATTTTAAACAGGTGTATGTAGTCCTTCAGGTTTTTAGTCACAAGGTGTAGATAACCAAGCAAGATTGCAAATGCATAATTTATGTAGAAAGTCTGCACACATCCAGTTATATTAGGTTATCATCACTACACTTCTGAAAATTAACTATGATTTTCAGAAGAAGAGGTGATCAGGATTTTTTTCCCCCTCCACTTTTTTCCTCTCCTTCCCTCCCCCCTCCCCCATTTTATTTTGGCCAGTGGAAATTTAACTTGAAATAATCATCAGATAATACTGTCAGAACAGTCAATTTGGTTCTTACAGACATAATTGGGAAAAAAAACTTTTACTTTTCAGAATAGGTAATGAACAGTGCAGTTATGCTTGGTACCTTCTTCTACAGATGCCCATGATCTTTAAAAGAAGCATTTAGGTCTTGAGCTTATTTAAAGATTCCTAATTTTTTTACTTGTCTTTTAGACTTTATTTAGCTATGCACGATATCACCATATCCAGTATTTTTTATAATAAACATGTCTAGTCAAAGAAAGCATTAATGAAGCAATTCCCCAAATAAAACAGCCCATCATATCTGAGTTGCAGCAGAGAGAAAAGTGTGGTCTTTGTAGTTTAATCAAGATCACAAGACTTGTTTTGAGCGTCTGTCATCTTTAATTTTACGGCACTTCATTTCAGAGTGGGACTGCCAGGGTCACATGCAATTAAAACACAGGCAAGATTTGTCTTGTGAAATCTTAACATAAAAAGTAATGTGTTACTCTATTTTAACTTTTCTACTGAACTCTGTGAACTCACTAATTACTTTTCCCCCTCTTGTCACCTTTTTGATATGACATGTATTTTATAAAGGAGATAGAAGTTTGGGATTTTTTTTCTATCATGCATATGATTGAGGATAACAAAATTAAACCGGAGAAAAAAGGAAATGTATTTTTCAGAAATACATTTTTAGAAATATCTGAGCATTACTGCTTCAATTACAAAGGGACTGGAGGATCAAATTCAAGGAAATAGCTATTAATCTGCTTAACTAGGGCAGGTAGAAGCGTAATAGCAGACCAGGGATTTTAGCAAGGCCAATCACACAGACTGGAGTTTATTCTCTTCAGTGGGGTGACAGGGGAAGGGTAAAGGGACTTTAATGTGGTGGGCCATGAGAAGCACGAAAAGCTGGTATCTGTGTAGCTTCTTTATAGCTTTAGCCCAGTTGTTGCATCGTAGTGATCAGTAAATTGCATGGACCCTTATTAACCTTATTGATAAGGAGCTTAGGGAAGTCCCATTCAGGCCAGAATATATTCTTCTTTTTGTTCTCCTGTCTGTCTCGGTTTGCAATCCCAGTCTCTTTGTACAGAAATCCTTTATGTTGCACCTCAAAATTCTGTGCAAGTACTCTGCTCATTTAACTTGGAGCAGGGGAACTGTAGAACAGAAAGGGTTGGAGTACGCATGGGGCCACGGGCCTATTTAAATATAGCTGGGACACCTGGAGAATGTTTGAAAAATTTCTTTTAGAGAATCTTTTATATTGTTCTTCTTTCAGTGCAGCTGGGGTCTGTGGGGATCAGGGGATTATTTTTGATACCTGTCTAAAAGAGTTATGTCCACACTGATTTCCATCCCTTGCTACTAATTAACCTTATTGTATACAGGAAACAGTCTATTTAATACCTGCATTCTTTCTGTAATGCCAAGTAAAATGAAATCTAGTGTGAAATCTAGTTAGCATTTGCCTTTTTGAAGTCATTTTTGAGTTTCCAGTCCAGGTGACTGTGACCTCAAAACTGAAAGCTATAAAAATGGTCCCGATTTTGGCTCAATGGGAGCTTCTTGAAGATTCCCTGTTCACCTGGACTTGCACGTGTAGTAAATTGCCCATCTTGGTGCTTAACAGTGTTTTCCCAGAAACCATCTATTTCTGGGTCACTAAGAGCCCTGCAAAGCACATATGTTCCTCCTAAGCAAAGGAGTCTCCTCCTTTCTGCTGGAAAGATCACACTTCGACTGTTTCAGTGTACAGAGACTTATAAAAAATTTAAATAGCAATGGTAAAACCAGATCCATTAAGGAGAACAAGGAATGATGATTTTAAAATGTCACCAACAAAGGCATAGGATGGTGAGGGGTGGTGAGAGGAACTTAAACTGTAAAATAGAGGGAAAAAATTGGATGTACCATATTTTAAAGGACCTTTAAATCCTGCTGAACAACACTAGAATGGATCCTGTCTGCTCCAACATGCAGATAGAGGAGTTGTTACTGTACAGCATGATTTCTGAAAAGAATCTTCACTAAAATGGATTGCTTTTCATGTATTTGATGAGGAAATGTTCCCTTGGATGTTGAAAGATTGAGCCAAGCCCTGTGGTCCTGCTTTCCCTGCAGGTCTCCAAGTGCATCCCTGATGTCCCAAAGACAGAGTTGGGTTTTTACAGGAGATAGGTTCAATTCCTTGAAGAGGACTCGTGTCACATGGCTGGGTCACTCTCTTGGGGACAGGCCAGCTACATGAGCTTGGCAGTCTTTAACAACGAAATCCTGAAGAAAGGGACATAATTTAGTACTAAATTTGCTTCATTTAATACCAAATGATGATATCAATAACAAAGCTAGTCAAAACAAAGGACAAGAAGAAAAATAAAATAACATTTTAATACTGAGTGTGCATCAGTACTGACAGCATAGACACTAAACAAAGGTTGGAAGTGCTGGTTTGATTTATTTGTTAGTATTAAAGCTCGGTGGAAGCACCAGAGGAATAGGACATTGGTATCATTAGTTATAATCTATTTGGAAAGAAGGAGAAGCATTGTTTTCATTCCTGCTGGGGCTTGTCAGGCAGCTTGGCTGTTGGAAATTGGGCTTGATGGCAGAAATATAAGCTTATGGGCTTGAAGTACTGGGTGTATGTGGGTGTCCACCCCTGTGGCTAAGTGGCCAGAGTGAGGATCCAAGATTCAGTTTAAGGAGCCTGAAAGGTGCCCCTGGATCCTCCTGTAAAACTGCACCTTAAGGAAAGGGAGAGAATTTTTCTCATTTGCTGTTTTCCTTCGATTTCCTGTATTTTATTCTTATTTTGGTCAATAAAGCAATGTTCATTTATGCTTTACACCATTCTCCAGAAAACACATTTCTTTGTGCAGCCTTTCCAAAAACAACAGAAATAATCTGACTTAACTATAAAAGATTTTATTATTATTTTTTTTTCTTCTGCCTTTCCTACTAGGCTCCTCTGCAAAACAGCTAGAAATTTTCATTTTCAAAACATTAGTTCAGCAAATTGCCATCTTTCTGTGCACGGCATTCTCTATGTACTCATCATCTGAATGATTCCGGATCACTCTCCGGCAGCGTGAATCACAGCATGCCCTCATGCCTGCCTCTTTTTCAATTATATCTAAGAGGAAGACTGCTGGAGACCCATTTTTTCATCTTGCACAGGACCCCAAAAATGCCAGATCTCATTTCAATATAATATTATGACAGTATGATAAAATGGATGTTAACAGGACACTGACTAATATGATCCGTAGAGAAATGATAGAACAATACAATATTGGGCAGATTGTATTACTAATGTGCATTTTATAGACACAAAATTGCCTTTATAAACAGGGTTCTAAGATTTAATCCTTACATCCTATGATCCTACTTAGTGTTTTAAGACATTCTGAAGCACTACTGAAATTTTTGCCTTCTTAAACGAAATATACATTTTTATTTTAGCACAGAGCTGCCTATATCACTCCCAATTTACTAATGAAACTTGGCATTCAAATGACTCATCAGCATGTACTGCAAGGCATAAAAATAGATTAATGTGGCATACGTTTCTTTACCCATAAAAACGCACCTTCATATAATCTCGGCGCTGTCTTATTCAACAGAAAGTATGTCATTTCCTTCCCCTAGCAGGTCGAGTT
This sequence comes from Corvus kubaryi, assembly GCF_017639235.1. Taxonomy (NCBI): domain Eukaryota; kingdom Metazoa; phylum Chordata; class Aves; order Passeriformes; family Corvidae; genus Corvus; species Corvus kubaryi. Next base: position 3,605,633 of record NW_024581135.1, read on the forward strand.
AAAAATGAGCTAAATGTGTGAGAAAGCCATTACCGCACTAATGAAAAGCTCGATACCGTTTGAATTTTTCATCACGGGATATTTGTTCTGTAGCACACAGCACTAATATTTACTGTCACCGGTACAGTGTGCGCGGTAATTAAGTTACAGTCATCAACGGGGTGGATGTTAAGCAAAGATGTTTCTCTGCAAGCTTGGATCTCTTTAACATACTTTTCATAGAATCATAGGATCACAGAATGGTCTTGGGGTGGGAAGGATCTTAAAGTTTGTCTTGTTCCACCCCATTTCCATGGGCAGGGACACCTTCCACTATCCCAGGTTGCTCCAAGCCCTGTCCGGCCTGGCCTTGGACACTGCCAGGGATGGGGCAGCCACAGCTTCTCTGGGAAACACGTGCCAGGGCCTTCTCACCCTAACAGGGAAGATTTTCTTCCCAATATCTAACCAAACAGGAGACAGTGCTTGAAGTATTTGTAGGTTTGGTTGATGAAGAGGAGAGAAAAAGCCTTAAAACGGACTTTGACATCTGATCTAAGCTCTGTATCAGCCTCACTATGTGCTCCTCACACCAGAAGGATGGTAAAAGGACGTTACTGGCTAAACAGTGATTGTATAAGGGAAATCAGTAGCACAGTGACTGATTTTTTTCTAGAAGATGGACCAAGGCTGAAAAATTATGCACTTGCCATAATCATTATCCTCATTCAGATCATGGACACTGATCTCACCTGCGTCATCTGTGGTGGCAGATGACCCTGAGAGGTCTCTTGCTTGTTCACAGGGTGTCTGGCTACCTCCCTTTCTCTCTCATCTCTTCCCTTATTAGCTTCAGAAGGATACCATGTGAAATTAATAAAACCATCGTAGGAACAGATGGAATTCTGGCTACAGTAACAACATGAGCTTCAAGAGCAGAAATAGCTTTTTCATCAAGCTCCAGTCTAAGGTTTTCAGGAGACTTCTTTCCATAAGCACAGTCTCTTTGGGGGGTACCAGAAAGTCTGGAATGTTCCAAATTTCCCAAGTGATCCAGCTTTTTCTTGCCAAACTGTCTATCCACTTTGACAGTGTCCTCCCATACTCCTTTTCCTCCCAACACCTGGTGTCACCTGCCACATCTGGGCTCTTTTTGTCACAACCTGGACGCAGGTTCCTGAAGATAACATCTGTGAGAGACATCTGCTACTGTGCACGTGTACCTCTGATTTCACAGCAGTGCAAGGTGTAGCTTCAAATAAGTAAATCAGAGGTGCATTCAGAGCTGTCTAAACTCCAGGAACCTCTGGCAGGTTTGTGATCAGATGAAGTTTTGACAAATCCCACAACCTCTTCACCATTAGATGGGCACAGAAAATCCTGAACCTGACTGAGAGGCGTCTGTCCCCTGCACTTCTGGAGTCAGCCAGTCTAAAGGGAGCAGTTTCCAGCAGCACAACGATTTGCCTCTCTGCGACATTATGCTTGGCAAGTGGCCTGAGACAGATGTACACTTGCTTCTTAATTAGACAGCTTTTTCCTTTCTATCCAGTGAGTTATCCTGGTTTCTTTCACTGTAGAGTGTCCGTAGGAAAGGCAAGAAGCACAGCTTGTGACCCCTGCAGCCTTGCAAAGTGCACTTGAATTAAGGCAGAAAAAGGCATCCCAAGCTGATATGCAAGTGATGGATTCCTTCTGCACTTGGGCATGTTTGGGGTCAAATGTTCCAATTATTCTATGAATGACTCCACAACCATATAGGTAAGAAAAGAATTAAAAAAGGTTTTGGCCTTCACAGGGTAAAATCTAATTTGTGTAGAAACTATTTGGGATATGAAACAATTAAAGCCTTATGTGAGTAAATAGCAATTTTTGCATCCTGGAAAGGTTTTTTTAGTGCCTGAGAAGAGCCTTTAGACCCTTTGGCCATGGATCTCCAGGTTCACCTCTCTTTACTACTTGTTCCAAAGCAATGTTTTCTAGCAAGTATCTACTGATGATCTTAGGGATAAACAGCATTGCTTCAGAGGTGGAGCCCTCTTTCTTGGCCCCTAACAAGATCTCAGATTTCTCTAGCAGCATCTAGTTTCCATAACAAAGACTCTATTTGTACAAGTAGGCCATCCAAAAAACCAAAAATATAAGTGTTGTTCCATAATAGGCCAGGTCATGTCCATTTGCAGAAAATGGGAGAAGAAAATTACTCTAGGTGCTCTTTCCCTTCATAGAATAGAATCATAGGATGGTTTGGGTTGGAAGGGATCTTAAAGATCATATTGTTCTGACACCCCATGCCTTAATTCATCCCATGTCCCTGTTTCCCCCTCCCACATTTGTCTAGCTTTATGAAAGCCATTTGGGATGAAAAACTAGTTTACTGAGGGCCTGTACTGTAGGACTGGCATTTCCAAAGAGGCCTCAATTATCTGAAACACAGGCTCTGTGTGAGGGGAAAAAAATATATCATGGTAAAGAGAGTAAATAAAGAGGGTAAAATGCCTCTGGAGGGTGACCATTCCCTGGACCTAATCACTTGATATGGGCCAAACCAGAGTGTCTGGACACACACTCATGTTGAAGGTACCTAGAAGAGCAAAGACTCATTTGTCTCTTTTATCCATTCCTGAGGCATCTACTTGACAGAACAAGGCTGACTTAAATCAGGAAAAATATTAGTTTGCTGTGGCAGAGTTGCTCTGTTTCTTCCAGAACATGAAAAAAGTGGCCCCTGTCATCCCTGTCATTCTTTCTTACACCATGTCCAGCAATCTCAGACAATGAGTAACATCTTTTCCATCTGTGCTTGTGCTGAGTCTGCCTAAGCCACTTAAAAGATGCACCTTTTTAATCTCTTAGCTGGAGCTAATGTACCCCATGACAAACTCTGGAGAACCAGGGGGGCTTTGTCCCCCATGCCATCAGTTTCCTGATGTCAGAAGTACACCCAGGACAGGAGAAAACAGACCCAGAAAATGCACCAGGTCGCAATTCATCCTCTTGTGTTTCAGGGAGGATGTTGAATTGTCCAGTCAAGGAAATGTTTTGATTTTCAAACCCATTCCTTTTTTTTTTAATTTTTCCCCCCTCCTCCCTTTGTTTTGGGAAATGAGAAAAATATATAAAAGCTAGTTATTAATAAAACATCTATTATGCCCATGGGACAGAGGTCCTTCCGTATTTTTCAGATGGCATGTTTATTGTTGACATCTCTCTTTTCTCTGAGTATGCACAGAACCCTGAAATCCTTTTACATTTTTAATAAGATTATTTCTTTTTTTCAATCTAGTGCAAGAAAACCGCATCTGCAATATGCATAATACTCTCAAAAACTGCAGCATCAGAGGGAAAGCAGTGCCAGTGGTTTTGGCTATGTGTACTTCAAAGAGACACGATGTGGAAAAGAATAGTACTAGAGGTCTCGGGAAGGTGCTCGCATTTTGCTTCTTAGGGTGTGTTTGTTTAAGGTAGTTGCCTTATTTTTCAGTCCTCACATTTCAGGTGAAGCACATCATAAACACAAGAGGGAATTTGATTTGTTTTCCAACCAACAGCACTCCATAAATCTGGAGTAACTGATGCTATTGTGTCGCTTTTTCTGAACTCGGTGTCTTTATGGAGCAAGGTGATCATCAGCTCTACGTTCCTGCAGCACTGGGTGGCCTAAGGGTGTGTGGAATCTGTGATTATGTGAAAATGTGGGTCTCCACTGGAAAACAAGAGTCTGAACAGCATCACCCATGTGCTTCTCCATCAGTGTGTGAGGATGCAGCCTCACACTGCAGCTGTGCTGAGGGAGCTGATTCACCGTACAGGACCCTGGTCCACCTTGTAGCACATTCCAAGTCCATGTCCCTGAATGGACATTTTAAATTTGCAGTAACAAAAGGCAGAAGCAGTCCCTGCTGGTGTCCTGGGGCTAAAGACTCCAAGGGGCCCAGGAACTAAGATAAGAGTGGTTCAGGCAGGTACCAGATAACCAGGGTTATGTGGGTTCTGGGAAGCTGCTGATGGAAATTTAGAGAGCTGCAAGGTGAAGTAGCCACAAGGGAGAACCCAGCAGCACTGGCATATTCTCTGTATAGACAAAAATAGCATTTAATTCCCCAAATTCCCTCGTGAACCTGGTCCATGCACTAAGGACAGTTCAGTTCTTCAGCGCAGAGGAGAAATCAGATGCAAACAAGCTGCTTGATTCTTTTAAGAGCTGTAAAGAGTTCAATAATGAAAATATTAAGGATCCTTCCCCCTTGGATACTCGGAGCTTTGTTCTAAAAGGCAGAATAGATACACAGAGCATCCAGTGAAGGAGCAAGTTTTAAGAGGTGTGGCAGGTCTTCCATTTGAGGGAAGGTTAAATTGATTAAGAGACAAATGAGAGGTGATGTGTTAGTGGTATATAGGAGAGTGAATTGCCGGGAGAGGTCAGTCAGATGATCCTATTTAGCCTTTCCCATAAATCAAGAGCAAGCAGAGTGCTATACAATGGTACTAAAAGCTAATGAATTTAAAAGTGATACAAGTAAAATATTTTCTTACATGGTACATAATTAACCTGGGAAATTCATCAGATACCATTAAGACAAAGAGCCTAGCAGGATTAAAAATGGATAATAAGTGACAGAAGCTACATAAAGATAGACGTGTATACAGGGTGTTCAGCCATTTATTTAAAACCATTTGCTGCCTGGGGCTGCAAAGAAACATCCCCTGTGGGAAAGCTTGGCATAAAACTGGACTTTTTGTACCTTTTTTACTGCAATGGGTAGGCTGGAGCCTGAACAATGGACTGGTCAAACCACTTTCAATATGGTCAATTTAATTTTCCAGAGCAGAGGCCACACCACCACCTACCCAAAATTGCAACCAAAAAATGTTCAAAAAGCTTCTGAGCTGCTTCTTTGAAAGCTTCTGAGCTTTGAGACAATATAGAAATCACTGGTGGGGAGATACTCGTTCCTTTTGTCTGCCAGACATGCAGCCAAAAAACGAATGGATAAGAGCTGAGCACAGAACTTGCATTTGGACAAAGGCAGAGGAGAGAAGAACCATGTGGAATTTGAGTCTGCATTTTATTAACTGAAATGTGCTCTAAAATGGTGGCGTTTTGTGGGTAACTAATTGGCACTCGTTCTGAACTTGCAGTGTTTTATGGTCTCTATTATACTTGTTAAACAAAGACTTCTACTGAAGGTGTAAGGGGTCACCCCAGGTATTTTAGAGGTGTGGACAGGCTGCTTTTCTGGGAGATGGTGGGTTCCCAGCACCTCTGAAGTATTTCTGAGGGTTTAAGAGCAGATTGTAGAAAGTCAAAAAACTTCACTGTGGTCAAGAGTTTGGAAGACAAATTTCTTTCTGTTTCTTCTGAGGTTACCCTGCCCTTGGGTTGCAGGGCTGGGTACCTGCAAAATCCTGAATACCTGATTATTACAGGTGAATTCAGGGTATAGAATATAAAGTTTCTGTGAGAGTGGTGAGGTCCTGGCACAGTTTGCCCAGAGTGGTTGTGGACTCCACATCCCTGGAAGTGTTCAAGGCCAGGGTGGATGTGGCATGGAGCAACCCAGGATAGTGGAAGGTGTCCCATGGCAGGGGGTTGGAATGAGATGATTTTTAAGGTCCCTTCCAACCCACACCCTTAGAAGGGTTCTATTTAAAGAATAGAGAAAGAAGATTCTATTTAAAAAATGCAAGGAAAAAAAAAGGGTCTGAATAAAATGAGCACTAACATAGAAAGTTCTCTTTTAACGAGTGGCTCTGTGCCTCAGTTTATCACACACTGATGTGCAGTGGCATTGCATCCCCAACTGTCATGTCTTGAGTCTTGAACGCATTTTTATTTTAAACATCAATGTATGTTTTGTGTGAAAAACTGAAGCGAGGGTTCATGTTTTCTACCCCATGTGCAACCAAATCTTTGCAACAAAGCTCTCTAAGGAAAAATGGGCGTCAATTCTCACAATGTTTCAGCTCTGTTTGGAAGTAGGAGGTTGTGGACTGTAGAAGTATCATGGAGGATGTAAGTGATGGAAAAGGACATTTGTTTGCTGTGATCACTTGTGGTGAATTGGCACAAGGATGAGGTTGTTGCTTTAATAGCATCTTGAAGCATTTCCTGAAGAGAAGGGTTTGGGTATGGTCTGACCTCCACTTCTTGTCAGGTGGAGGCCACTTGTTTGCCCCTTGGTCTGTCGGGTTTTTTTCTAATCCAAAGTGGGTGCTAGGAAAGGCTCCTATGTTCTGCAAAACAACAATAGCCCTGGGCTCCATTTATGCATCCTACGAAACCCAGGACGTGTGATTGAGACCCATGCCTCTGATTATGCTCAGCTTCCCTGTGTTCCATGTTTCCTTTCTGAGGCAGGAACGCCGTGCAGGGGAACCTGCTGTGCCGTGATAATATGTGCATTCCCCGAGGCTCTTCTGTCAGCCTCTTCTGAGAATTAGCCATGTAAAATCTATACACTGCCTGATTACAGTGGTGATTGTGGGCCCAACTTACTCCTCAGCTTTCTTCCCAACTCTGTCCATGGTCTATATCCTATGTGGAAATTGATTAGCTGAACTTCTTGAGTGCTCTGGGCTGAATGGGAGCCTGAGGCTCTGTTGCAGCATGGGGTGCTTGCAAAAAAACTCTGTTACCTGCACTGTTCTGGCAGAGAATTAAAGAACTGTTAAAATGTATGCTGCTTGTAAAAAATATATATCTATGTGTAAAAGAGGAATAAATATTTGTCCAGGGGAGTTTATGTCTCCTCTTTTAGCTGTAGCTTAGCAAGTCAGCGTGTCTCATCATTTGTCCAGAAATCCTACTTAGCAGCAGAATTTCTTAAGTTAAAAACTGGCAATATTTCTCAACAAAGCTTGCAATTCAATACGTTGGTGTTTTTTCTTTATTTTAATGATAAAACTTTGTGGCTAGAAATGCCCTCTTTTAGTTCCATTACAGACTTCTTTCTGACATCTCCTTTTACTAAATCAATCCCAGTTTTGCGCTCATGCTTCTCACACAAGTTTGAGTAGAAGATGCTCTTCATAAGGAAAAGATGCAGATAAACAGTGATCCTTGGACATATTTGTCTCTGCTGCATTCTCAGCCTTCATTTTTCTGATCATTTACCATTAATAGCTCCCTGCTGAAAATATCTGTGGCCCTTCTCAAACTGATGCTGGCTCCTGAAAAAGAAAGGTCTTCTGCAAGTCTAATTTTGACTTGCTAAAAATTTAGCAAAGTCTGGGAAAAACTCCTACCAAGTGATAGTGAATATTCTAATAAATAACAAGGGGAGGAGAAATGTGTGGTGATACAGGCTCGGTGAATTGCAAAACTTGGACCCTTTTGGGATTTATAAATGTTTATGTCCAGCAACAGTGCCCTGGGCTGTGAGCTAGGTTAACAAACTACCTGAGCAGGAGGAGAAAGAAACCCTGCTGCAGTTAAGGCTTGAACATTTATTTTTATTTTTATTTTGTTTCCGCTCTTACCCTCTTTTATCCTTCTGGTTTCTGCTGATGGCAGGGGCTGAAGGGCTGGCTCTTTGACTAATGGTTGAGTCAGTAATTTTTCCCATTAAATTAATGTATGTATTAAGGGAGACAGGAAGAATTGGTCTCTTGGGGAAGGAAGCAGCTTGGTAGCAAGGCATGGTCATTCCTTTGTGTTTTCGGGATGAGAAAGGAAAGGCATCTGCTATAGGCCCTGGATTTATACACTCCTCTGCTGAGAGCCACTTGTGTCCCCCCCAAATTGTCTGCCCATGTCCAGGCTGCAATTTAACAGAGTGTTTAGCAGAGCAGTCAGCACTTTTGTACAGTGTTCATGTAAGGAACCCTTCAAACCCAAAGAAAGGCTCATGTGTCCAAAAGTTTCCTTGATTTTTTTTCCCCAAACCAGTTGATCTTAAGAGAGATACGGTGCATTTCATAAGCCTTGTCTTATAAAAACAAGACAAGAGGAGTCTCCATGCTCTGAAGAAAGCCTGAAAGAAGATTAATTAATTAATTAAGAATCTTTTCTTCTGAGTGCAACAGGCTCCAAGTAACAAGTGAACTTTTCATTTCCAGTAATAGCAGAAATTACTTCAATAGCATGATTGTGAGCACCCGTGGGGCCATAATGTGAATGGTCTTTATTAAGGAATAGACTGAACTTCTGACTATCTTTCTTCCAGTCATTTCCACAGGCTATAAACAGCGCCTGGTTTGTTGCTATTAAAAGAGTCTACAGACGATGATGCTGAAAAGCATCACTGTTTAAGTACTCATGGCTTGACATTAACATGAAAAATATTTTCCTGAACATAAAGTGAATTTGGGTTCTCCAGTACATTATAGTTTTGTTCAGAAGTGGTTGCGCTGAATCTTTGTGGTACAAGGGGGATTTTATTTGTTTTTGTGTTTTTCATTTTAATTACTGGTCACTACCTCTCTGTTTTGCTTGATTTTTCAGACGTGTGAAGTCAGAAAAAACATCTCAGGGCCAGTTTTTGTGTTTTCTTGGTGTTATTTTCTGCCTATGTTAGTACCTGATGAAAGAGCCTGGTCTTAGTTAACGATCAGGCCTCATTATATATTTGCTCCCATAAATGACCGCTCCAAGGAGTGACCTTTCCGGAACAACGTGGAATTTTGCACAACAATGCTGAGTAAAAACTGAAGCAATCCATGATCTGCTGAGGTGATACTGAAGACATATCTCTAATGCACAGCAAACCTATGCATTAATCCTATGTTTTGGGGTCTTTAATTGCTTTAAATATTTGCTTCTGGATCTGTGTTTCACACATCTTATGTACATGGTTTATTTTTCATTTTATGAACAAATCGATAACCAGACAGACTCTTTACCACACTGGATTAGTTTTATTTATTCTCTTTGAACTTGATTAAAAAGCTGTCAAACATAAGTCTACATTTTATCAGCAGAATACTTTTACAAAACAGGGTAGGAGATGTGTATAGCTGGAAACATACATTTCAAAATGAAACAATATTTGATATATTCTAGACAGTTACCCTTTTGTTTATCCATGACAACTGAAACTAACCATCAAATGCATAAATTGATTCAAGTCTAGCCAAGTAATCCTAAGGGCATATGAAAAGGCTTTTTTTTAAAGTTCTTTCTAGATGAATTTAATGTAGTTCACCAATAAAGCATCCTCAGGAGCACAATACAAATGCTACAGAACATGAGATAGCTGGGGAAAGCGGGCAGATGTACAGTGTGATGAAGAATCAAAATGGATGTTACATTAAAATGAGCAGTCATGCAATGTCTTCATTTCATGTACTGCGTTTAAGTAAAAATGCCAAAGTTCCAATTCCATTTTTAATTTCTTTTAGGCACTGTTATGCAAATAGTGACATTCTCATTTTGTTTGTGTTTGTTTATTTTATTTGTTTAAAAGCATTAAATGCAATTTTTTTTGTTTTTTCAGCTCTTGGGGTAGACAAATTGATTGTTCATCATGTCTTTAATTTTCAATGTATATCAAGGAGAAAGGTAAATTATACTCAGATTAGCTATGAATGATCTCATATCGCTGCTTTAATTAATTGCTTTTAATACACATATTTTAATCCGTTTTCCACAAACGTCCTCAATTATTATCTGTCTTTCTGTGCCATTGCATATGTTGGTAAACAGCATTTTCTATGGTCTAGGGCCATATGCTGTATGCTCAGCTTGCAGAAAAAGTGACACTTGGAGTGCTAGCATAATGAAACTCTCAAAGGGTTAATGCAGAATACATATAGGCAAATGTTGACAATATTTTTTATTCCAATGTTTGAAAATTAGACACAAAATCATCATTAAGTTTGCACAAAATGAGGCATCTGTCACTTGAAAGAAAAAGAAATATTTCAGAAATATGTTTACAGAAATGTAAAAATATTAGACATCAAGACAGATGTGAACGTTTTCAATAACAGGCCCTGTCTGTCAGTCTTCCTCCGAGCCGAAGATCTTGCTGTACTCACTCAGCATAAGTTCAACTATCTGATTTTGGTACAGCATGTGGACTGCCATGTTCCCTGTCTCCTTTTCAGGTCTAAGGAGTGTTGGTCCAAACACAATTCCTAAGCTTTGTGTTGACATAAGATTCACGGATTCTTTGGCTGCTATCCTGTTGACAAAAGGGAAGAACTGGTTAAAAAAGAAGGGTGTCAGAGCAGTCACTCTTGCTCTTGAAGCACTTTTTAACTGTTTCTCCTGGTCGGGGTGTTTGTTTGGTTAACTTATCAAAAAGAAAGAAAACAGGGAGGCAAGAGAAATTTCTGCCAGTGTGACAAACAAGGGAAGGAGGGTTTTTGTAGTGCCAGGGAAAAGATTCCCTGCTTCCTTTAACATGGTCACCAGCACTGAAAGAGTTGTGAAACCAAAAAAAGCCCCTTAACATAGAGCTCATATGAAACACATTCCTTCTGCTAATTTAAATCCAATAAAGTGAGTATGGTCTGCAATGGATTGTGAAATTTATGTAACTATAGACTTTTGCATGCCTTTTCCTGACACAAAGTTTCTTGAAAGACACAGAGACCACATACCTTAATGAGATGACTTAGAAAATAATGGTAAGGATTATAACCTTTGATATCTTTATTACCCACAAAATTACAAGAGAAGGACTATTATTATTAAAAGTTGATCTTGTGTCTATATTAAGACTTAATATTCCTGTGGAAAGGGCATTAAGAAAAGAGAAGTCAGGTCTAAGAACAGTACAGGTTTAATGGATGGAGTTTAGGTAGGAAGTTTGGCATAAATCTCTGCGGTGGTGAGTACAGACTAAGTAGAAATCCATTTCCCTCAACCCTCCAGAATATATTATGTATCCCAGGGTTGCAAAGACGAGTAAATGAAGACACATATTTTATAAATAAATTGCACAGCTCTACCAAGGTATACAAACTAAATGCAACTTTATTATGTAAATGTTTGGATTTATGGATGCTTCCTTAACCTGCTAGTTTTAACTTAAGCATTCCAAGTGGATTGTTGAAGCCAAGTTCTGCTTTTCCCCCTCCTCTGCCATTGTCGCTCATTTACCTTTTTAAAATCCAGACAGCAATTTAAAAGCCATCAGAGCTGTCTCTGTTTTCCCATACCTGTTGCTGAATTTACAACAAGCCACACTATAAGGGAAAGAAACTTTGTGAGACCTAATGGCTTCAGGCACTTAAAAAAGTGTTCCTTTCATGTTAGTGGGTGGGTCACACAGCAAAAAGCATCTCTTGTGGATTTGTGCCCATCACGTCATTTACCACATTCCTGGAGCATCAACACTTGTGGTTTTTTCCCCATATATAAATAGGAAGAATTACTTCGTTCTGCCTCATGCTAGTAACCGTGGTGTCCATTGCACAAAACACTCTCCATATGGCACTAATCAGATTGGCTTAACTATTAGTTTCTTAAAATATAGCATCTTCATTAAATTTTTTTAAAAATTAATTATCTTTCCTCTGTGGTAATATTAATATATTATCTCTTCTCTTAGGAGTTCAGAAAGTCTCAAAAGTTAGTAGCAGTTTTGTTGACAAGTGACTTTGTGGGCTTCTGATGGATGTCACACATCTTTATCACAATTAAAAATGTTACAGAGGTGACGAGATTGTTTTGCTTAATGCCACTTCTGCAGAGGCATGTGCAGCAAGCTTGGGACCTTTCCAGGAGAGAGATTTGATTTCTGTTGAGCTTGTTATGTGGTAAAAGTTGGAAACTTCATAAAGTATTTGCAGATGACATCAGCAGGAGTAGAGGTGCGTGTTCACTGGGGAGGAAATTCAGCAGCTTTGTCCTGGGTAACGTTAGAGATGATCAATTTAGCAGCATCAGCCATGGCTTTGCAATAAGAGGGTGTTGATAATGGGCAGCATTGATGGAGCTGGAGGAGAAGCCCCTTGCAGGGAGGGAGAAGGAGGTAATGGACCATGGATGAGCAGAATCAGGGTGAAGAAACGTGGCAACAGAGCTCAGTTTACTGAAGGGATGGGGGGGGGGAATGCTTTCCTTTCTCTGTAAAATGTGGAGCAAGATGTTGAAATCCCTTGTTCCTGATGTAGGCACTGAAAATGGAAGATGCGTGGCCAACCACTCTGCCCTTGCTTGCTTTCTGAAGGAGAATAATTTCCCTGGTTTATCCTGGAGATTCCATCCTTCTCATGACATCCTGGCACGGTCCAGGCATGAGAACAATCAGGAGGTGGGGGTAAGGCATGAGGCAATGGAGGATGTGCGTGGTGTGTGTTGGTGATGGAGAGGAACTGACTGTGGTTCATCGATGTGTAATGTGGCACTAAGAACATTCGCGTAAATTTCGGGGCCTTGAGCTTAATGCTAGAATCTGCAGTATTGTATTGAGAATATATCTTGAAAATTCTTGATATATTCATGCAGTTTCACTTGTTTTCACCATAATAACAACAAAACATAAATCAAGCAAACTTGGAAGCATGGAAAGTCTGAATAGCTAAATAATATGCAGTAAAACACAGCTACTGGAGAGGTAGAAGGAAGGAATTCAATCCACCCTGAATAGAATAATTATAAGTTTTGGACTTTATGTCTTTTTGGATTAAAAATATTTACCAAAGAAATTCTATAACTGATATTTTTATCATCTGTCCACAAAAGAAGAAGTCAAAGCAAATCACAATCAAATATGCACACTTAATGCTATTGCTATAGCTACTAAGTAAAACTGAGTTGTTAAAAGAGAAAATCCTGAAAAAATGGGCAAGAATTCTTTTTTTGGCAAGAAAAAGAGCAGAAAGAGTGATACACCATTTTCAACATAAAGAGTGAAAGGAAATGCCAGAGGTACTTTTTGTCAAGCCCAAATGAGAGGAGCAATGTTCCATCAATTTAAGGTTATTTTAGAAACAATCTATAATCCAGTGCCACAGATGTTGGAACCATATCAAGAAACTGTTGGGTGCTATGCTGCACAAGATTTTTTTTTTTTTTTCTCCAAAATAACTGAGCTTCAGGAATGGCTTCAGTCCTTAAAGATCACAAGTCAGGGGATACGCAGAAAATACAGTTCTCATTATTAATAGTAATGAAATTAATGATGTATTAAAACAGCAGAAGTGTCTGATAGGAGGGCTGTAGTGTCAATGGCAGATATATAAGGAAAAATACTTGGAATTTATGCTTTGGCTGTTGCCAAGGCAACTGCAAGCTGAAAAACGTGTGACAGAGAGCAGGGCAAGTCTACAGCTAAGAGGGTCATTGTATGGTGAGTTGGCTCTCTAGTTCCATTAAACCTACACTTTTCAAACTCCCTAAATAAAATCATTATTAATTTTGACATTTGGAAAATACACTGGATTACTGCTCTAAACACAGTAGGTGTTAGGAAATGTTCTTCATCCATTTTTACTTCACAGTAACTGCTGAGGAGGAGAAAGAGTTTCTACAGTGACTCGGACTCCTCAACATCTTAATATTCCTACTGCAGATAAAAAATTGGAGAATTCAGTGTACTAAGGGAGGAAATCCCCATTGGAAAGGACCCTGTCTTACTGTAGGCTGGACAGTGTTGGAGGGTAGAGCCAGCTGCTTTGAGAACTGCTCACTTTTGCTTTCTTATGCTTTTCCAGCCTAGGAGGATTTAATTTTGCTCAATGTCAGGGGCATTTCTACCCTTAGGAGAACTGGTTTTCACCCTGCCTGATATTCTTTCACTGTTTTAAATTATATTTAAGGGTAACTTTTCAACAGGACAATCCTGCTACTCTTCCATGAACTGGAAATACAGACTATGACTAAAGGACAACACATTACAAAATGAGGTGGTGAGAAGAGTAAGAAGGCGTAACTTGGTATGAGGTTATGGGCCAGAATGGCAGGTGTGGGAAATGCCATCCCCTGAATTCAGTGTAAGACCAAGGGATAAAAGTAGCTTTTGATCTTATCAGAATCCTGTCCTCCAGTAATGCACAGTATTTGTGTTCACTAGGGAAGTCTCTGCCACTAGAGACAGAAACCAAGACCTACACGGGGTCCAAAAGAGAGTGAAGATTAATAGGAATGAAGAAAACTCCCCCAAAAGGATTAAAAATGCTGTATTGGTGGCATCTCTCCTCTTGGTATAGGAGCTAACCGTACAGAATTAGCAGTTAGCCCCCTCTGAAGGGGGTATTCCATGGCAGTCCATTTGGGTGGGTTGTCTACCTTTGCTGAACTGTGCTGGTGAGCACTGTCATAGCCAGAGCTGCTCATCCCCATGGATGACGGGACTGATTTGAGATGTAACTTCCTGTGCACTGCCTTAATAGGTCAAAGTGTGTGCATCCCATCGATTCACTTTGCCAATAATTATCCTCAAATTTGCCAATGTCTCTCTCCTATCTATACTCAGGCATATGCAAATGTAATGTTGTAGCTTAAGGACTTGGCCCTGGGAAGGGCTCAGCTGCCTTCAGCTCTCCCCAACAATAATTCTGTTAACAGGGCTCTTCACTGCGCTGGTACAGGCCAGTTTTTATGCAGCAGCTTTCTGACTTTTGGTATTGCAGAGCTCCCAATCAATTTGAACGCATTAAAATTTGTCTCTTATGATGAACAACTTCCAGCTCAACATTTTATGCTCCTCTCCTTCCCAAATGCTTGTTCACAGGAGTTAAAAATAACAGGTATTACATACTTTGCTTTAGTGACAAGACATTTGGGAAGGAATCATCCAACCTTGAAATAAAATCTTTATTGAAAGCAATTCTACATCCATGCCAGTCAGATACATTGTGTGATCAGAGGAGGTGTCCCAGGGGAAAGCTCAGTGCTGTAGACAGGGTTGATTACTTGGACCTCCTGTCAGTTCTTAACTCATTGACAGTGGCTGAGACATTCAGTACAACTTTGTTTTCTTTATTTGGAAGTAAAGTTAATATACTTACCTTAACTGTGCCAAATGTACTGGAAAATAACCTGGTAATAAAACGTACTGTCCTAGGAAGTGATAATGTCTGTGTGTGTATAAGCACATTTTCGCAGGGCTTTTGCAGATGGGTTTTTCAGTGTTAGGAAGGAACCACAGCTACAACATGATGCACAGATAACCTAAACTATCAGTTTTTTTCTCAACATATTTCCTTTTCATTTAAGGCCTATTACACACTTTCCTGAGATACAACATATCACAGCAACGTCATTTTCTGTCATCAATTTATTTCAGTTCGGCTGCAGTCATTGCTTTTTGGGAAGAACTTGAGTGGATTTTGA
Source organism: Corvus kubaryi (assembly GCF_017639235.1). Lineage (NCBI taxonomy): Eukaryota > Metazoa > Chordata > Aves > Passeriformes > Corvidae > Corvus > Corvus kubaryi. Next base: position 3,620,841 of record NW_024581135.1, read on the forward strand.
TACTAAAGAGTCAAGTGAACTGCAGCTTTGAGAGTCCCCTTAAAGCATAAACAAAACCAGAGGTCCCATAACAGATCAAAACCTTGCAGAGGTATCCATATGCAGCTAGATACACCAGCTCAGGAGAGAAACCAAAATACCCCAATTTCGGAGGAAGAGTGCAGGGCCTGTGCATTACTGTGCATTAACTGAGAAACTTATGGAGGTAACTGGTGGTAAGGGAGCCCCTGATGCCACAAACTCTATTTGTGTAAACAGTTCAATTCCTTGCACTGCTACATAGATAAATTTAAAATTTAGCATTAAATTCAGATTCATGATATTTCATGAATGCAGACTAAACCTCATTATTATCTATGTCCTGGCTTTATGGGTGATTTTCTCAGGTGCAGTACAGTGGTATTCACCAGCTGATGAAGCCAAGCAAATGCAAACATCATCAGTGGAGTCCTCAGCTTGTGAGATCTGTGATGGGAACAGGGGGTTTGGTGTGTATGGAACTGTGACCTGAGGCTTCTGCTTATAGAGGAGCTCCAAAACACTACAATGCCTCTCCTTTTCCAAATGGGCCATGTGGTTTCCTCTGCAACAAATAAGCACAATTCGGGGGTCACAGAGCACTAATACAGTTTTAAGCTGCTTGTATCTATCTGGCTGTGTAAAACATGAAGGTATTTTAAATCCCTGTTTGTTCTGTAGGTAGGATTTGAAACAATAGCTAGGCTGGTAATAGAGAAACCAGGTCATGGCATATGATATGTTACAAGAGGGGTCAGAAATAGTTCAGACATACTTAAGAGCTTGCTTTTGCTGAAAATAGCCTCAATGGCTCCTGGCCTACAGAAACTCCATAGGCTTCCTGTGCTCTGCAGCTGTGGGTTTGTGTTACAGCTCTTTGGGAAAAATCCCTTCTCTTCAGTCGCTCTGGGATACAAGAACGAGCACTTGATGCTGTCTTCCTCCACAGACTAGCCTTTAAATGTGACCATTGGGTGGCTATATATAGTACCTGGACAGCTGACAGGGACCCGGCGGAGAATGGGCTTCCTCAGGGGATCCCCCGCATATCTAACAGCACGAGCCCTTCCCTGGATGAACTGCCTTGGAGCCTGGCCCTAAATGAAAATAATAACTAAACTAACTCCGAACATTGCTTCACAGTTGGCTGAATAGACTGTGAAAAGCTGAAGAAAGGCATTTATTCTGGCTTAGCCTGGTTTAATATGAGAGAAGTTAAAATCTCCTCAGCACTGGGTGAACTTTGCTCCCCATAGGATGATCCTGCAGAAGAGCATGTGGGCTCTTGACTTTGCACACATGTCACCTCACAGAGTGCCTGTCTTGTGGAGAAAGACTTTATCTCCTGGGTGGCAGAAGACAGCATGTAAAAACACATTCTGATATCTAAAGATACTGCAGCCTCTACAGGGGCTTCGTTCAGGAAAGTGCTTAGAAGTCCTGCTTGTTCTTCTGCACAAGGGGAGGTGCTCCTGCTCCACTGAGGAGCTCTGAGAGGGATAACAGTTTATCTGCACTTCTGCCTTGGCATTGTTTGTTTTTCTTGACATCTCCTGAGTCATAAAAGCTTCAAAGGCAGGAGCAGCACACTGGTGCATGGACAATAAGGGCAGGAGCTCATCACCACATTGTGGCTCCACCCTGGTGTGGGCAAAGGCTCAGGTCCCACTCTCCCAAGCCAAATTATATCAAAGACATGGATTCAAAGTCTTTCCATAAAATCTGGCAGGTCTCCCCTTTGGAAAACTGATCTAACTGGGTGACCTGCTGCGTTCTTCCATTTACTGACAGCCAGCATTCTGTCCTCCCAGTTTGGCTTGGGTTTTAATTTTTCATGTGTGAATGCAAACTGGTTCTGACTGGTGCTCTTAAGAGGACAGAACCGGCTAGTCTGTGTTGCTGTTGTGCCTGCAGTTTGGGCACAGCCACTTGGTAGGAGTCAGTTGAAGGGCATGAACTTCCTCAAGGAGCATCCTGGACTCCTCTGGCTGCAGCTCTGTGCACAAGGCATTCATTTTTGCCTGCTTTAGCAGCAAATATAGCCAAACAAGAGCAAACCCCTGCTAAAAAGCCACATGGGCACTGGGAGCACAAGCCTCAGAGAGCAAAACCCCCCATGACAGATGCTGGGCAGATGCTGATGCACTTCTTTGAGGTGTTTGGATAGTAGAGTGATAAAGGCAGTGTGAAACTACATAGAATAATATATGTTCAGGCAGAGGTATACCACCTTAATGCCTTAAATGTATTTTTGGCTGGTGGTGTAACTTCTGCTGTGCTTGATTTTTTTTTTTTTTAAATTTATTTTTAATTCTATTTCTGGTATATTTTTTCTTCAGAACAACTAGCTTATTGTAAAGACCAACCTGTCATAGTCCTGGATTTGTATGCTTTTGTGGCCTGTGTGGTTCAGAAAACAACAGATAGTTTTAAATAAATAAAGCTTTAACTTTTTAAATTGCTTAAATATTTTTGTTCAAGAATGCCCAAAGCTAAATTTTCTTGTAACATTAAAAATAAAAAGCAGTTAGTAACAATCTCACTTAAATCACGAATTGTAAATATAGAACCTTTATCATCAGCACAGCACATCCAAAAATGTCTTTGTAAAATAAATCAAATTATATGAGTTAATTGATTCCAGGCAACATCAGCAACTGCAGGTGGAAACTGAATAACAGGATGTTTATTAATGAGGGACTATTAATCAAAATTGACAATATCAATTCCTGTTTCTTTTATTTGAATTCTACCTGCAAAATCCATGAACATACTCACTGGATTTTAAAATAAAAATGTAAAAGTAAAGAAAATGCTGACACTTGGGATTTTAGCTTTAGATGTAGGGCTATTTGTTTAAACAGCGAAAGGATATCCTAAATCCAATTTGACAGGCAATGCCAAAGATGCCAGTGGTAATTAATTAGCACTTAATTTAGACCACAGAACAACAGGATATGGAATTGGTGCTCAGTGCCATTTCCCCTTAGGCTTCATCTCATGAGGGTCAGGAGTATGGCTGTTGCATTGAAGGTCAGTAAATAAATTGGGGGAACACATTGACACTGGACTTTTCATGATAGATATCCTTCACCCTTATTGCTGCCTCTGGCTATGGCTGATGAGAAAAGGACTGCAATTGTTCTGTGAAGAATGCTCTGGTGCCCAGGCTCGAGTGGAGCAAGGTGGTGCCTGAGCTCCCAAGTCCGACAGCCACCGTGCCGGCAGAGAAATGCCCCAACTCTGCGCCTGGGCTGGAAATAAACTCCTGACTGTAGTGCAGAAAGCTTGAGGAACTCTGACAGGCGAGAAAATTCACTTAGAAGCAGCCCTTAAGTTTGCTAGATTTGTGAGCTTAGCTTTAGATTAAGCATAATTAAAATCGAGGGAAGATTTTAAAGTGAGGTTAGAAACTAGGTCAGCAAGGGAAAAAACACATTTCCTTATTATCCTCGTCTTTGTCTTAATAATATTTGGTACTCTTCCATAGAGCTAAAGGCTCTTAATAAAGGTGGATTAATGTTATTAACAGCATTGTTTTCTGATGGGGACACTGAGGCTTTGATGTGCTTAATGATGGACAAACAGAAAGTACGTGGCAAAAAAGCAGAGCCACTAGTTCTGGTTTGTAACTCAGTGAGAGGAGCCACTCTGTGCGGCACACCCAAAGCAGGAGGGATATGGAAAGCACACAGGAGACCCTTCTTCCCAGAGGCACATCAAGGTTCATGTTTACTGGTATGAAAGGTAGAAAGATGATGAGACTGTATCACAATTTAATCCTCCTGCTCCCAGTAAAATTAGTGCATCTGTCAGACACTTCTATGCTCCCTCTTCCAGTAATCTCCACCTGTCCTTCAAAGGAGGGCCTCAGGTGGAAGATGTCAGCACTGCCACTGGTATTCAATGATGTTACAACTTTCTGAAATCACTTCTCACAAACTGCACACTACTGTGCCTACATAGTCCAGTTCCCCATGTCCCACAGGGTGCTGAACAATGGGAGCTTCAGCATTTACAGCAGGGTGGCTCTTGTTGCACATCCCAGCGTTACTCCACTAGCACAGTTTTATCCCCTTGGTCCCCTGAAGTGCTGTCTGCATTGCTACATCATGAAAACACTGAGTTAGACAGCAGTCTCTGCTCAGAAAATGTATTTGGAAGCCCCAGGTTAAGAGTTATTTTAACTTTCACTTCATCACACCCTTTGCAGCATCTCTCGCTGGGCAGCGAGTGAAATTTTGATTGCTCTGAAAGTCACTGACAAAAATCCCAGCAACTGGAAGCCGCAACTGAGTCAGAATTTCACCTTATATGAGCTTAACTTTTCTCATTTTGGATGATATCTACTTTTACTAAGTGGAATTACTGCTGTTGACTATGTTCAATCTATAACCTCTTGCAGCCTTCAATTACAGCCTTTTTGTGCTATAATCCAGTTGACAGCAAATAACTCAGCCCTGGATATGACAGGTTTACTTTCTGACTTAGAGCCCAGAAGGGGCAATTGACTGGAATTTCAGCCTGGAATGTTGAGCCGTAGACAGCCTGCTCAGAAATTCATCTTTACTTCTGAGTCTAGAGCAGCCCATGAAAAACACAGTTTCACTAACAACGCATTGGTTTTGTCCAGTGTCATGAATTAGTTATTCAGTTCTGTGAGGAAACCAGTAACTTTTGACTTAGAAATCAGAGAATGTGGCAGAGAATTCCACAAAAGTAAGGGAACAAACTCTCACCAAAGTTTTCCTTTTCTGTGAATTTTTATATCATAGAATCACTGAATCATTTAGTTTGGAAAAGACCTTTAAAAACATCAAATCAAACCATTGTAATTACTTCATAAATTATTTTGTTTCAAGTCTTTTTCAAATAATGAATAAAATTCAAATGTTGGCCTATTAACTGTTCCCAACACAACATCTCCATTTTTTGTATCCCATATTATCACCATCTTGTTGTTTAAAATGAAAGTCTTTTTGCAGCGATCTACCCAACAGAGAAGATTTTATATGGGACCTGACCTCAACCAGGATTCCTCCTCTTCCAGGTTCAGTTCTGAGCTCTCCACAAGCTGCGACTGCAATATACATCCACTGCATTTGTATCAGATTTGAAAGATGCTTTAACATGCCTCCCAGCACCACGATTGTTTCAGTCCTGATACTGAGCACGAGTAGGATGAACGCAGCTCTTAAACGCACTAGTGAGTATGTGCCACGAGTCTTTGATTTCTTTAAACTTATTTACGTTTTACTCGCCCTTGAGCAATGAATTTACTACGTCAGCATTGTCTTTTCTACTTACACTTTGTCTGTCTTGTCCACTCACCTTAGCTTGATGTTTATTTTTTTGTGCATGCGTTTAGTCTGCTGCACTAAATGCAGGGACTGCCTGGAGTAGAGGATTTTCCATATATTGTGTATTTCTAAGAAGCACCCTTTGTAGTACTGCAAGTTCTGCAATATTTCCTGGCTTTAAATTAGCTTTGAATTTTCTCATTAGTTCCTTTAAAGTCAAATGCCCATTCACACATGTACTGGTCTCAGATGACTCTGGTCTAACTGCCTTAGATACTTTACAAAGTCTTTATTCTCTACACAGTCAGCCCTACCTCTCTCAGTAGTTGTATTTCTTTCATCTTTGAAGCTTCAAGTGACCAGATTTGCCGATATCTGCTTCTGTCTGACCCTGATCTAAATCCACAGTTAAAAAAACTGGTGAGAGAACATACACGACTCTCTTAGACCTCCTAACCCAAACCATGCTTGACAGAGATTGAAGGATTTAGGAACAACAGGGACAATCTTGCTGTTGATATCAAGGCCTGCTTATCAGTCTTGGGGCAACTCACACAGGACACTTCTCTGTAGGTGCTGCCCCTCCAGCAGAAAATGTCTGACCTGGAGTGAATTGTTGTAAATGGATTTACAAGCTTAGAAAGTGCCTCTCTAGCAAGCACATATTGTAGTTTGAGGATGCAGAGCAGGATAAACGTAATTTAATAGGAGAAGTAAAGGAAAGCTCCTACTATGTAACCTGGAAAGGTGAAGCAGCTCCTCACCATAGTGCCCCGGTGAGACCCAAAATGTGTTCAACAAGACCTGAAATTTGCTCTGTGATAGCAGCTCAGGGTTGACTCTGAGTCCAGAGCAGCTGCAGTGACTTCCATGGGGTAGATGTTCCGAAGGAATGAAAACTCCTTCTTCCGATGACACTTTTCTGAGACTCTTATCCAGACATGGAAACAATCTGGGTTGTCTGAGGTGGTTAAAGTTGCCTGCTACTACTGCTGCCACAGCCCTGTGGAAATCCTCTCTGGATTGAGAGTTTGAACAAGGCAAACTGATGTTCCCAGTAAACTTTACTTACTGGAAAGCTTCCATATGCTACAGGGCTGTCCCATATGCCCTACCCTGCTAGTGTATGGTGACTGCTGATGGTGTTTGGTGAAGGCCTGCACTTGGCAGTGCGGATGGCAATGATCTGGGAGGTGAGAACAGTTTCCAGATGGATGAAGTGCTATCCTGAGGTGGTCTGGGGAGCCTGAGTCTAGTGCTGACACAGAGAACATGGTGCAAAAAGTTTGTGCTTTTCCCATGAAGGTGCTAGGTCAGCTACAGAAGGAGCTGTAAAAATTACAGAACTTTTCTGAATTCCTTTTACTTGGCTCATCTCCATGGCAAGGGGTCTTCTTTTGGAAGGCCACAGCAAAGCTCTGGAGAGGATGTGGCAGTGCTGTCTAATGTCAGGGCTGAGGTGGGTGTAGAAGCCTCAGCTTAGAGGAGGTAACTGGTTGCATCTTGTGGACCAGGGGAGGAGGCAAGTTGGCTGGAGAGAGCTGCTTCACAGATTTATGGTTTTACATAGCACCATAATGCGTAATGTACGAAAAGATAAATATTTTCCATTCAGCAACATCTTGCTGTATTTTCATCTAACTCTATAATTTTAATTATAAAGTGAACATAACCTGTATCAAATTATGATTTTTTTTAACATATTGAATGAGGACAAGAAAAATAAATACCAGATTTTATACTGTACAGGCACATGAAGGTATAGTAAAAAAATCTGGTTTCCTTGACCACATTGTCATAATATGCATATATAACTGCTTATTGAATCCAGGCTGTGTAGACAACAGAGAGAACACTGGCTCCATACCATCACAATGCATGCCCACAACAAAGAGGAGGAAAGAACAGGCTCTTTCATTGTGTGTTTCTAAGTATTGCCAACATAAGGGCTGAAAACTACCTCTGTCTGAAGTGTATCTATACACCCATGCATAAGTTATTAACTGGGCTCCCTCGGCACAGTTGCTGAAAATATTAATATATTCAAATGATATTCTAGCTACTGAAAAAACAGTAGATCAGACAAATGTATTAAAATCTCTTCAGACAAAAGGAGTCATGTTATTTATAAAGTTCCTCTCCCCCCCTCCTTACTGGAACACAAACCTTCATTGTATAGAGTACACGAGAATGCAAGATGATCCTTAGATGTCAAAATGTGGCTTAAAGTTTGACTGTAATCATAAAACAGTGACTCCAATGCTCGCCATAAACAAATTGTCACTGGCATTATGTAACTTGGACTATTCACAAAGTATAAAAGACGGGAAGAATAAAAGGTGGCTGCCAAACACTATGGGCCAAATCCGAAGGTTGTGCCAAATTGCACCAGTGGGCTGGGAACTGCAAACCCAGCGTGGAATTCGGATTTACACTCCTCGGTTCCTGGGCTGCTTAGAGTGAGATTAAGGCTATTTTTTATTCAGTTTGTCAGTAAGGCGGCAAAGCAGCAACCAGTGGCTTCTGCAGCCCCCCTGTTGCTCTTAGTGGGAGATGGGAAAGTGGGATAAAAGTTTCCTAATTGCCACAGGACCCGTTTTTGTACAGAAAGGATTTCTGGGCTGCAAGCAGGCACAGTCAGCCACCAGCAATGCAGCCTGGAAAGGGAAATATCCCTCTCAAATCTGGTGGTCTTAAATTTTTCATGTTAATGTTCTGTAGGGTGCTGCCTCTTTGGTCTGAGACCCTGCCCTCCGCCTGGACTCCTCTGGAAAACTGATTAATGAGGGAAGACCATTCACCAAGGCAGAAGGTCTTGTTAGTGAACAACAACCAATCACTCATGGATATTTTCCTTCAGTCCAGGCTTTAGAAGTAAAGTGTGTCTGATAATACAAACACTCACTGTGCCGAGTAAATTGCAGCTAATGGTTTTGTTAATGCCCCTTATAAGGGACAACAACCAAACTAGGTGGTTGCCCACTCCCCCTTTTCCCCTACCCCTCCTTTAAAAAGTAAAATGACATTTTTTCCCCAGCCTGAAATAATTGCTGAAGCAGAGATACTGGTTTAACTTATTATGAATTATTAGTGGAAAAGTGGGTCTCAGAAGTATGTTACATCTGAAATATTTTTCGTCACTTGAACATGTGCCGTCCAGAACTGGCCCTGTTCTACCAGGCACTGGGAACAAACACTTCGCATTCACAGATGCTCCTAATTTGGTGTGGTTTGGAGTGTAATTTAGATCAAACGTATCCATGTAAATGAGTCAGGGTTTCTTAATTAGGTGCCTCTAAAGAAAAAACTTGGACCACATCAGTAGGTGTGGGTGTGGTGCCCACAGTACTGGAATCTTTCTATAGATGAAGCTCAGTTTTGTTCAGGCATACTGTAGGTTTTTCTTTCCTTTTTTTTTTCTTTTTTTTTTTTTTCTAAAGCACAATAATAAATCTGCAGATGGCATAGACATAAAGACGCTACTTCAGAGGAGCTGTCTAAAACACTGTCTCTTTGGCAAATGCCTTAAAGTAGGTCATTCTGCTATGATTTAGGTTTATATTTCATTGCCAGCTTTTTGTTCCCATTACAAGTAGGGTGCATTCCAGTCCACAGATTTGCTCTTTACTTTTTTTTTTTTCCCCAGATTGGTTTTTATTTACAAGAATTTGTAGATCTTCATAAGAAAATGGCCAATACCCTGTCAGAAGTAGTAATCATGCACTTGACCACAAAAAGAGATGTATGAAGGTGATAACCTGTAAATATTGCAATGTAAAGTACCATTCTCTGGAAGGAAAAATTGTATTGATTCTCTTAACATGGTGATTGAAATGATTGTTGCATCTTTCGCAGTGTGTGAAAAAGGATTTGATCTAATGTCATTCCAGAACCCTCACAGAGCAGGGCCATCAATGGCCCTAGTTGTTCAGGTATTTGCTTTTGCTTTTCATATATTTGCCACTGAAAAGGATATATTTTATAGCTTATTAAAAAAAAAAAAATCAGGGTCTGTTTTCCCACCAAAGTGCTGGGGGATTTACATGCCAAACTCTCACTAGCCTTAATGAATTACCTGCATAAATTCCCTTTCAATCAATAGTAGAATAGATCCTATTGTGTTATATTAATTATTTTGCACAGAGAGCTGACATTTTGGCCTTAAAGCCTTTTTTTGTTTTGTTTTGTTTTTTTTTTAAGTTCCAATGAATATCTGAGAAACTTCAAGCAAATTATTTATTTCACAACCTTAATTCTGAGAAAAATCACGTATCTTTAGGCACAAAAATGAAAAGCATTGCAATTTACCCTTTGATGACCTGGTCGTGGAAATTTGTGTGTTAGGTCCCAATCTCCCCAAACAGCAAAAGAAAAAAAGATCCGTGGTAATGAATTGAGCAGTCCTAATTCTGGCCAACAAAAAACCATTTCTGCTGGAAGGAACACTAACCCCAAGCAATATTAAGAGGTTACAAAATCACATAAATTAAGTCCACCGGTGATATTTTGCTAAAGCTTATGCGAGTGCAAACCAGAAGCAAGATTCTCACGTGGTTCTGATTAACTGAAGAGTCCTTAGCAGTAACCAGCCCTCCCTGGGATGTGCTGGCCAGATGCACACGTACACCCACAGCACATGGATGAGCCTTCAAAGCCTTGGGGGGCTCGGCTGAGGGACTGGGGAGCAAACAAAGAGTGGAAGTGAGAAGTGTTGGCTGTGTCGTGGTGGGAAAGTGCCTTACCCTCTCCATTCCTCACTTTCTTTATCTACACAACTAGGATAATAAAACTTACTGACCTGAAAAGGAAGTTAGGAGATTTAATTAATGTTTGAAAAGCTTTTTTGAGATTGTTTGATATTGAGTAATGTGGGATGAACAATAGGAGCTCTTGGAAACAGGGCCTCTATCTATCAGGATTTGTGTACTGCACTCAGCACAATGGTGCCGTGCAGCCACAGAGTCAACTGTGTCATAAATATTTAAATTAAAACTATGTTAATTATTTTTATCATTCTGTTATTTGCTGATACACCAGTTCAGTACTTGGTAGCATTGAAGAGTACCGAGTGCAATTATTTGCCTGACTGTTATGAAAATCAGGGTTTATATTTTTAAATACAGTGGTGGAAATAGGAAGTAGATGGAAGCAAGGGGTGAAAATGTGGTTTTAATTACTCATTGTTCTTCTCTTTAAAAGCACTAAGCTGTAAGGTATTCTTTGGGGAAGAACTAAACTTTGTAAACTTTCTTATTCCTCAAAAAGCAGGATTTGGCATGACTGCAAAACACTTGGTAGCAGGTCACCATAACCCCAAAAAGTACAACATCAAAATGCACAAAGATGCTTCTGAGAGACTGGGGTTTTTCTGCCTGTCCTGTGCACACTTGTGCCTGGTGCTCATTTTCTTGTGTCCACTAATTTCCAAAGGGTGAGTTTAGTAGACTGTCATGTGCTCAACAGAGAGAAAAAGGGTTTAATTCTTCCTCTTCCCCCAAAATGAGCCCCGGGAATCTGTGGTAAATGGGATGAGTGTTGGCATTGCTCCAGCTCCTTTGTAAAACTCTTCCATAGCTGAAACTGAGAAAAGCACGTGTGCAAAAGCACATCTCAATATATATTTGCCCTTCTCAAGTTAAGAGATGATTAAATGGTTTCATATAAAACTTAAAATGTCAGTCAGGGATACCTGAGTCTTTTATGTAACTGATCAGTCCACCTACTTACTGCCCTTATGCAAGAGGACATTTCTCCTCCTCACATTTCCAGTAGCTGCTCCCAAAGCTTGTAGGAGCACAGCTAAACTTTTCTCCCTGCTGCTGTCCTGTGGCTGAAAACCAAAAGCTGCTTATGAGTTGCCTGATTATAAAGAAAGGTCTTGATTCAGGAAATAATTTCCACAAATAGTCTTTCTTGTGCCTTCATTTAAAGGCTTCTGCATCTCCCTGAATTTGAGCATTTTTCCTGAGGGAAAACTTAAGGGCTCGTTCCACTTTTTGGGTTGTAGGTCTTCCACAGATCCACTGAGGTTTCCCAAATAGAATTTTTTTAAATACTCCTTCCATTCTGGGGATTGTTTTTAGTTTTAAGTAGCTTTAACCTTTACTATTATTTTTTTTTTCTTAACAGAAAACTTGCACAGTTCTTAGTGTAATCTGTTCTTTTGCTGTGTCAGAAAAGGGTTCTCTTGAGCCTACATTTAATACGTGAGCCTGCCCGAAAACTGCTGATATGACACGTAGTTTAGCAAGTGAAAATCACATATGTTTGCTACATCTTTACTCCACCAACTTTGGAGAAAAAAAAAAAAAAGTTTGCAGACATCCCCTGCTTAGCACTACTACATGCTGTACTTTAACTTCATTTTCTGGTTTTCCCTCGGAATTCTGGGTACTGCTGCTGGACTTGTCATCACATTGTCATTGTGTCCTGGTGTGCAGGCTACTGTGGGCTGCTGGCTTTGCATGGCTTTGCTCATTTTCTTTAATAGGTAGAAACAAGTCTGTTTAGCTGTATAGAGTTTGCAAAAACCTTTGCTCTTCAGAATGTAGCTGCCACAAGTTGTGAGGTTTGAGGTGGGGGGACTGTTCCTCCCCCCCGTTTGTCAAGGTTGGATGTTTTTTCCTGTTCACAAACCTATGAACATGGGGGAAGTTTGGTTGGTTTGTCAAAATAGCTGAAGATGAATACCTATGACTTCTGTTAGATAATATATTAATATCAGTGGGTTTGTCTTAGATAAACAGTTCTACTCTTGATGAGGAGCATATTTCCAGTGAAATCGATGCAAACAATCAGTAAGAATGAAGAATTTGGGCAGAGCAGGAAAGCAATCAGGAAGAAAATCATCATTCTCCCTCTGAAAGGGCAGAAAGCCTGGATGACATCTGAGAATCCCTAGCCATGCTATGTAGAGTATGGGAAAAATGGAGCAAAATAAAGGGAGTTTCTTGGATTCAAAGGTGAATTAAAAGGAATCAGCTCCTGCCCGGACAAGGCAGCCAGATAGGGCACATTAACAGATCCACGTGACAAGAGGCAACTGCAGAGCTCCCCAGACAACCTGCCTGAACTGCCTGCCAAGGAGGCAGATGCTGCTGCTGGAAGAATATCTTCCACAGTTGGGCATCTGGGTTCCGCGCTTTCCACGTAAGGGAGAGGGATGGGAGTGTCGGGCTGGCCCCTGCCTTCCTGTTTAATTATTTCAACATCCCTTTTATAGTTTTGTAAATAACACACATTATCCTGCCTTCGTGCAGGGAAATCAGGAGCAAAGAGAGGGTTCTTCTCTCTAATACATCCCCTTGCAGGGGTGTCCACATGGATGGGTACAGCCAGACTGGAGCTTGGCTGCCCTGTGCTCCAGCCTGGTCAGATGTGACACAGCTCAGGTCTGGGAGTTGCAGAGCTGCCTTGTGGTGGCACGGAGCTCAACCTAATAAGCAGAGCAGGCTGAGATTCATTAATTTAACATTAATAAGCACAGCTTATTAGCTCAGGCACAGTGCTGTATAATGCAGGCACACAGCTTCTGGAGCAGAGCAGCGTCCGCCCTCGCCAGCTCAGAGCGCAGTGCTGAGGACCCAGCCAGGGTGCTCCTCTTCCCTGCTGCATTTTGCATAAGGGAGAAAAGAGAAGTTTTGTGGCCACTGGAGAAGTGGCTGTGCAAATAAAAAATCCCCTCCAGGTTTTTAGATTGTATTGCTGACTTATGCCAAGACTTTAAGTCATTCAAACTTCTCGTGCCTCGGTTTCCCAATGGCTGCGTAACAGCTACCTCAAGGTGCTGTGGTGAAAACAGTTCATAAAATGCTATAAAGAGTGAAATTCTCCCTCTGCCTCACTTGCATTACAGTTGTTTGAGTAAATTACTGGGTACAAATAATGGTTTCTCAGATAGGGATTTGGTTGTGCTTAGCTCATGTTTGTGCAGGGAGTCAAGACAAGGTCTCTGCATTATTTGATGTCCTGTGTGCACCCAAAATATAGGACCAGAAAGGTGCATCAGTTTTATCTGGTACCTGTGATTAGCTCACTTTGTTTGGGAGTAAAAGTCCCATGAGAGTAAGGAAGAGGAAAGAGAAGAGATCTGTGGAACTGGTGTAGGGGACAGCAATACCTAGGCTGTACAAATATTGTCTAATGAGCAAGCAAATATTTCTAAACATGTTCAAGTAGAACAGGCTGTTTTCTGTAGATCTTTATTCAGGAAAATCCCTCCTTAGGTTGGGTTTGTTTCTTTCCTTTGTAAAGTCTATTTGTTTGGTTTTCTCATCTTTGGGAAAAAGCATGAATAGCCTAACAGTAGATGTGCTCAATTATTTTCAGAATGAGTCCTAATAGAACAATTCCTTATGGAATTAGACTGACAAAACCTATGTGACATGTCTGTTCAGCCCAATGTTTTGTCTATTCTGCTTTTAAGTAGAAGAGATTTCATGGAAAGATGAACAGAGACATCAGTGGGTTGTGGTTTTTCCCATCAAACCCAAAAAACTTAAAAGAACAGGTACTGCAGCCCCAAGCTTTGCTTTTAATCCACCTCCTGTGGGCTTCATAGACTGCACTATGACTTCTTGCAGCTTCAGAGAGCTTGGTTTAAGAGAGATATATGGCACGGGTGTTAGTCCCTGCTGCCAGGCCTTTCTCACAGACACTCTCATCACCTGCTTTGTCTGGGTTTCTAAGGAGGACCCTTCTGAAGTGCACTTCTCATTGTTATTTCTGCTTGATCTGGACCTGCTGCTGCAGGCTGGATTGCTGCAGAATGGCTTAGGATAAAGCAAAGGTTGGATTCTCTTGCTGTGTCAGTGAGACAGATGCTCTCACGTGCTGTATAGAAGTCACAGGCTTAAGCAGCCCCATGATTCAGGTCTGTATGGCCCTGTTCTGCCCATCTGACAGGAAAGAAAGGAATAGGAGAAGGGTAGGAGAAAGAGGGGAATGCCATGGAAACAGCATAGCTGCAATCATTCATCTTCTCCCCATCAGAACCCCCTTAAAACCAGTTCAACACAGGGCAAGACCAGCCATCTCTACCAGTAAATATAGCAACTGCAGTAATATGCTGCAAATAAAGCCAGTTTAGTTATTTTTCCAACTAATCAGAAACTTTTGAAACTCCTGTGATTTGCCCTGAGAAAGGCCTGTGATCAAAGGGGACACTGGCACCCCTCTTCTGAAGACTGTCCCTAAAATTAATATAATTCTACATTTTGTAACCTCTGCAAACTAGTCGTGTTTCCTAGACTGATTCAAACAAATGCACATTGCCCATATTTGCATAATATAAGCATCACATCATTACTGAAAATGTAAGTACACTACTTCATTCTTGTTTATGGAACCATGAGGTCATTCAGAGTGACCCCTGCCTTTAACATCCTCAAGTTCAAGAGAACACACGTTTTACTTGTTTGAGGGATTTTTTGTGCTTTCAATATCTATTCTACTGTCGCTTCCATACCAGTGGAGCAAAGCTTATGGAATAGCCCTGTCTTTTCCTGAGGATGTGTTTGAGGCAGAGAAGATGATTGACCTTCTTCAGAGAGACTCAGACAATTACTTCCCTAATGCTCAAACCCCCAAATGGCCCCACCGTCACATCTTCCTGCCTTCCATCACTCTGTGCCACTGTGTTGCCTTGGTGTACCTCAGCATTATGAACTATTGGTATTTTATTTCCCATATTTTAGTGGTTTTATTTTTCCTTTTATTTTCTTTTTCTCCAAAAAGCCACCAGTGTCAGTCCAGTTTTGCCCATTATTCTACATATCCACAGCAGGAAACAATTGCTGTCCCAAATAGATTATGCTCTAAAAAGCCAAGGCAGACAAAGGAAGTATTATCATCATTTTGTAAACAAGGAACCAAGGCACAGGGAGATTAAATGATTTACCCAAGGTCACCCAGAACATCCGGTCAAAGCCAAGAACTGAACCCACGTCTCCTGAGCCTCAATCAAGTGATTTAACTATGAGATCAAAGGCTTATTATGTATACCTGATATCTCTCCCCTAAGACATGGCAACAAAACTTTGTCAGGTTAAGATCAATGCCACACAGAGTGCAGTAAATTTTGTATATGGCATATCTGTGCTGACAGCGTGTACCCACTTCTTGCACTCAGGATCTTCCCAGGAAATAATTTCCCTTATTATTCTTCCATTGACAGTAATAAATTATCGTCCTTCTCTAGATAACCTGCTGAAGGAGAGAATGTGTGCACACAGTACATCAAATGAACACACAGAAAACTGTTTTTCTGCAAGGCCAAACTCAGTCATTTTATGGACTGCTTAAAATCCTTCCATGCTTAATGAAATGGGGACATTCCCACAACTGTATGGACTTCATTTTGCCATTTCAGCTGGAAGCTGCAAAACAAGATAAAGGATCTACATCTCTTACATGCACATGCCAAGAAATGACCACTATAAAGGCATCATTCATTATAAACTCAGAGTGGTCTTTGATTTGGAGCCTTTATCACTCACTCACTGGGGTCAGTAAACCATTCCTGGGATGAAATACTCCTCTGTGCCTTGATGGGGCCCAGATCCTGATGTGCCTTCAGTTTTAGGAGTAGTTTGGCTGAAAAATCACTGTAGAAAATGGCACTGGTAGTGCCAACAGCAAGGAGGAACAGGATCACAGGACCCTGCCCTTCACATATCCCTATCCTGAGGTCTCCCTGGTCATCCTGCATGTCAAACAGCTGCAGTGGGTGCCTGAGTGAGCCATGTGAGCTGTCTATGCTCTTACTGTTAATGCCATGAAGCACAAGAAGAAAACCTGAGGTGAACGTGAGACTCTGGGTTGATTTTTTGGGTTGACATCTCTTGCAAATGCAGCTCAGTGAGTGTGGAAACCACAGGGGAGTGATAAGGGGGAACCTCACAGGGTCATTTTTCTGCCTCTGTGGTATCTCAGCAACATTAGGAGAGCAAAGATGCACTCCCAAATCTCTCCTCAGCATTTCTTAGATGTTCTGTGTTGTCACAAGCTCCTTGTGAGGGACAAGAGCACATTGTGTGTTTTCTTGAGTGAGGTAATTCCTGACCTCAACATAGCACAAGATCAGTACAGGTGGTTGAACAACAGGGATCTCAATGTTGAAAACATGAGCATCCAAAAGGCCACTACTGGAGAGATTCAATCAAACTGGGTGAATTCAATCTGGAATATGTTGCATTTGCCCAATTCAATGCACCTGTAACATGTTAATCCCAATGTTTTTGACTGCATTGGATTGTCCTGCTTTCTACTAGAGGAAAAATTTGGGATTTTGCTTAGACATCCTGATTTCTTGTGCAGGAATAGGATATACATAGATACCATAAATCGTGCTCAGCTTCACCAAAGAATGTAATTATCTTTGGTGCTTTGGGTGACATTTCCAATAGGATTAGGACACCACATACCGATTCCTTTTAAAATTATTGATTCATCAGTACCACGGTTCTACTTACTTCTGTAGGTGTTCAAAAAGGATTTTCATCGTGTCATAGTTGGGTCTAGGGAGCTTCTTTACCAGGCTCCTTATGCATTTGATGCGAGTGGCATTGTCCTGGATTTCTAAGGAAAAAAAAAAGAGAAAATAACCACGTGAGTCCCAAATTAGGACATAACTTTGCACAGTGCTGTAGCTGGTACCTTACAAGAAAAGTCATTGTGAATATGTGGTTAAAACCAGAATATTTCATACCTTCTTTCACCTTAACAGAGAACAAGAGTAGTTTACAAAGATTAAAAATTCTCTGTTAATCTCAAGAAAGCATTTTCTGGTTCACAGAAAAGTATTTTTCTACTTTTAATTTATTTTATTAGATGCTCGACCATCCTCCTTAGATAAAATACCTCCAAGAAGCAAGAGACCCACATCTTAAATGGAACCCTCTTTTGAACTTATGTTTTTCCAATGGTGCAGCTTCTCTGATGGATGAACTTCCCAAGTAATCCTTGTTGTCCTTTTACTCTCATCATTATTAGATCCAGTATATTCATGAATTGCTGTCCCTAACACCCCATCATGTTTGGAAATATGAAAAGATTTGCTATTGTTTTTAGTAGTACTTCCTGGTGAACAATTATTTTGAGAAACCATTCCACTGTAGTTATTTTCTCATACCTGCAACACCCCACAACTGGAATTTCTGCAGGAAAAAAATTTTATTTCAAACTTACAATTAGTAGTAAAGAATTAGTAAAAAAGAATGTAGCTCTAAGGGCTTTAATCTCTCCTTTGAGGTGATGAGAACATTTCTATCCTTTCTGTTAAGGTATACCTTCCTGTTTTACCATGATTCATAGTTTTGTGGGGAAGATTTGGCTGATACTTTCACCGATTTTTCTAAGATGCTGCAACTAAAGCAAAGTCATGTACAACTGTGCTTTCATTTAGGAACAGATTAGATAAGGTACCAGTAGGTCTGACGTAGGGAAAACATCTTGCATGTTACATGCCCTAGATAACCTGAGAACACTTTTCTGATCTTATCATCTATGATTTAATTATCACCTATCATTCTTCATATATGTTCCTCTTTAATATTCATATTACCCTAACACTCAGAGATCTCAATCAGGATTAAATCCCAGTTGCAGTAGGTGCTGCATAAGCATACATGGTGATTAGTGACTTGATTTAAAGGTTTCACCAAAAAAAATTTCAAGCTAAAATTTTCCTGCAATCAAGCTTAATTTAAAAATTAAAATTACTAGGATAATATTCTTCCTCAGCATGTATTGCTAATTCCTGTTGAGTTTAATACTTCATACCTACAGACATAGATGTTTATACTGAAATTGTTTTTAATTTTAACAATCATATAGACATGGAAGACAAAGAGCTCAAAGGAGTCAGTGCAGAGGTATTTTTCAGTAAAAAACCCCCAAGCTTTCTTATGGATTTATTCTGTAGGAAGTCAAGCAACTGACAATAGTGATAATGAAGTTAAACAAAAATGAAGAGCACACTTTCTGTGTATTTCTCTCTTTTTCTGGTTTGACCTTCAAAAACCCTTAACTTCTGAACAGCACAACCTCCTCCAGTCTTGCAGTCATCCCTTGATGTTTTCTGCCACAAGCCAATACTACTGTTCATTTTTGTTCTATGCGTGAACTGTCCAGTGGAAATAGGTCTGAAGCTACAAATGAAAATGATACGAAATTTGCAGGAGTTAATTTATTATAGGAAGGGGGTGCAAATTCTCTGAGCTTTTTATTTGTGCTGCTTGGTGTGCGTAAATAAAATTATAGAATCATTTAGTTTGGAAAAGTCCTCCAAGATCATTGAGTCCAGCCTTTAACACAGCACTGCCAAGTCCAGGACTAAACCATGTCCTCGAGTGCCACATCCACATGGCTTTTAAATCCCTCCAGGGATGGTGACTCAACCACTGCTCTGGACAGCCTGTTCCAATGCTTAGCAATCCCTCTAATGAAGAAATTTTCCCTAATATGCAACTTAAACATCTCCTGGCACTACTTGAGGCCATTTCCTTTCAATCTGTGTCTTGTTACCTGGGAGAAGAGACTGACCTCTACCTTGCTACAACCTCCTGCCAGCTTGTTGCAGAGAGGGACTAAGGTCCCTCCTGGAGTCTCCTTCTCTCCAGCTAAACACATCCAGCTCCCTCAGCTGCTCCTCACCAGACTTGCGCCCCAGACCCTTCCCCAGCTCCATTGTCCTTCTCTGGACACGCTGTGACAAGACATGCTATGATCTCACCAGATCAGTTATATTTATATTGGGGCTGCCTTGTCTCTACTGCAACTTCACAAACAAAGATTCTCAAGTAGTTTAATCTTTAATTCTGGTTTGGGTTGGTTTTTTCTCTGAGAATTCAATGGGCTTGAGTGGAACTAAGACACTGAGGCAGGGACAAGCTCAGTGGAAGGAAGGGCTCACTCTTTGTAGCAGAGTATTTACAAGGAAGTGTTGTACAGTAAGACTTTATCGTGTTCTCTTGATGGAAGTGGTTTTGCTCTGTGTTGATTAACACAGATACCAGATAGGGAACCACATCCCTACACCCTCTGCTGCTTACAGAGGCTGCAATTCCTTGTGAGGTGTATTTGTAAAAGAAATAAAATAACACCCCCCCCCCCCAATATTAATTTATAAGAAAATTATTTATTGAGAGAATGGCAAGGGTAGAAAGCTTTGTTTTAGGGCTTGCTGTACCAAAGTCATCAGTATTGGGACATAGGGATATTTAGGTAGGCAATAAAGCACAAAAACCATAGAAATGTTGCATAAAATTATGCTGTATGTTGGTCTATTTGTTAATTGTTAGTCTATTGTAAAAGAAGAAAAAAACAGGCAACATGTGGTAACTTTAGTCAGCATTTCTGAACTGGGAATGATAAACACCTCTGCCTGGCTCTGGCATTTATCAGTACTGAGATATTATTACCACATAGAATCACAGCATGGTTACTGTTATCATCAGAAAAAAAGAGCCAGCTAATCTTAATGGTTTGTAAAGCCGTTACCTGCACTGGTCTGACATTTATCATGATCATTTTACCACATGAGTCCTACATTGCAAAGGTATTTTATCTGGAAGGGACATCACTATGAATTATTATTTGCAGCTAGGTAGAAAATTGTATGTTGTAGATACCTTTTCTCATTATAAATCACAGTCACATTTCACCATTTCCCACACAAAGCTGCTGAGCCCAGGCTTTTTGCCATAACACTTAGTCTTGCTCCCTTTTATAGTTCCATGAAAATATTGGGTACTCTTTCATTAAAATGGTTGATATCCGTGGGTTTTTTTAAATGCTCTATACACGCTTGATTTTTCTCTAGTATAAAAGAATTTGTTTTTCCACTTGAGAAGCTGAAGAGGATAAACTGTTCATTTTTTTTATTAAAGCTTACTCTCGCTTCAGTTTTTGTGGCTGGGCTTGTCTTTACTCTTGACCTTGTTGATGGAATATTTAACAGATCAGATGCAAGATCTTATGTTTCATTTGCAATACCTATGTATTCGCTTTATTTCTGTAAAGCCTTCAGTTCCACATTCCTAGAAATTTTTCTCTTTCAGATCCCTGAGTAGAAAGACTTTTTAATGAAATTATTTTTTTTTAGGTTTTTTTCTGTACCATGCACAAGTGGAGGGAGGAAATCCTTAAACATGGGTTTTTACAAATAGGTGGGGAAAAGTTATTCCCCTTCTCTGTGCTGCATCATGAAGCCCAGCAGTGCAGGGTGAAAAGGAAGGAAAACACTCTGAACAGCTGTTAAATTCTCCACCTAAGTCTAGTAAAGGAAGCAGAGCAGTTGTGATGGAAGGAAACAATATTGTTTTTAATTATATTATTTTTATTTTAAAAAATTGGTGAAAATCTGAGGGAGAAAAAAAAACCATTTTGGAAAGTTAGACCCTCTTTTCCCCATGAAAATTTTGGAAGGGAAAGTCATCATAATGACATATATAAAATAAAGAATGAGAGGAGAGTTAATCCTTCATGCATTTTTGGGGGGAAATTTTGAGAGACATAGGGGATAATTTCAGCAGATCAGGATACTCTGAAGGGAACCACAGATGGTTTTGCCGTGTAAAAGAATCATAGAAAATATATTTAGAATTTGGGTTACCGTCTTTAAAAATAGGGCTGGCTCCCTTTAACACAGCAAAACCGTGGAGATGCTCTCTTGTTTATATCTAAACGAAGAATGCATTGAAAAAAAACCCCTCTTACTATTATATAAGCCCTTTTGTAAATGAGCTTTGGATAAACATTTGGGCACAGAAGAAAACATGACGTGTCTCTAACATTAACAGTGGCTGGGTAAAAATGAATGAAGAAAGTAACCTTTAGCACTTGTGTCCATAAAGAATACTTAAGCGAATCCCACCGAATCTTTCTTTTAATCATTAATTTTAAATGGACATAGATGTTTACAACAAGCCACTTTGTTTCAGAACAGGAAGTCCAGGGTTTATCTCCAATAGCTCACGTTGGCTAGGAAGGGATGGATGTCTCTAACCTGACATGCATTCATTATTTTGTAAGGTACTGGGGTCTGACCCGTGACCCTCCTCAGACCTGCTGCATTATTCATGTCCGCTTTACTTTGTATAGTTTTACTATAGCACCCATTTCCCTTTTTCCAGGCATTTTGGTGGCTTGTGCATGTTTAATGTTAAATGGCATTTATGCCTCACATTAATGCCTAATTTTATCACAAGCCATGGTTTCTTTTTATGCTTTCAAGCCTCACGGCTGAACTGCTGAAAAAAACCCAGTGATTTATGATCCTGCATAAAATATCAAACTATTGATTGTTGTTGTTGGCTTTTTTAGGCATGGTTTTCCCTGATTTTTTTACAGGCTCTTCTCACCTTGTTCTGTTTTTTTGGATACGATTTCTGCTGTGGTTAAAACGTCACACACTGTTGCTACAGCAAAATCTGCCTGCCAAGAGTTTTTCCAACAATTCGCAACTGATTCGGCTGCCGAGAGAAAGACGGGTCTTGTCTGGGGCTTTTTTTGCTTAGTTTTTGGGTTGTTTATTTCATTCCTTTTATACTTTTTTTAATCAGAATGGGGTGGTTTAGGTGGATTTTCGAGTGCTAATGAAATTGTGAGACTTATGGCGCTGGCTACAGCCAGCCGGAGTGTGGGCAGACGCTCTGTGAGCTTCCCCACTGTGCTGCTGTGCAAGCATCCCTGCTGTTATGTTTGCTATAGTTTTAATGTCTGTGAAAAATTCCTGATGCAACTAAATTATGTTCTGCCCTCTTGTTTGTATAAATAAACACCCGACTTAGCCAATTCATCTTGCTCTTGCCCATTTTAGAAGCTTGCTCTGTCACACAATGCTTAACCCCAGTCCTTGATAGCTGCGGTGTTATCAGGGAATGAAAACTTGCTTAAAAGGGAGTACTCTGTTGGCTTAATTTTTTTTTTTTTTTCCCCAGACACATCAACTGCCCAAAACTCTGCTTTCATTTGGTAAGTCTTCATATTCTGGAAGTCATGCTGGCTAAGATACACAGGTTTTAATGTATTAATATATAAATCACTTATTCATACCACTTTTAATGTCAGGATATTTTAATGTTACTGCATGTAACATAAAAGTCCCAATTTTAATCACTCACAGTACACTGTGGCAATCCTCTATTGCAGATATATTGTAAAATATCTTCTTGGTTTAAAAAAAAATCTATAAGAAGTGTTGAAACTAACGAATATTAGCTATAAAGAAAATAAGCAATTTGCGATCCGAATTGATTTACTTTTTATTCATGCCTCAGAATTAGTTGTCGCAAAAGAAAATGAGAATTGTGCGAAACCGCACTATCTGGGCAATTGATAAATTCATCCTATGTGATATAAAGTGGAATTTGCAATGAATATTCATACAACTTTTGTGATCCACTAGCAAGACCCAAGACAATGAGTTCACAACTCACTCCAATTTAACAAAAATATATGTGGAATTAATGGGAAAAACCAGCATTTAGAAAAGTTAAACTTTAATGTATCAAGCTCCAGGTGCCAGAGTTTGAGGGAAATAACCAATAATAGTCATTTTTTACATATTTGATGGGACTGATTATGCAATGTGCAACTCTAAATGGCTTATAGCACATTGTAGCATGGTTCCATCCCATTGGCTACAGTAGGGTGCAGGCAGATGGATGACAGTGACAAGGAGAGAAGTGCTTTTGCTTAGCCGTGCGTTAAGATGCCATCCAGAAGCTCTGTGCACTGCAGACACTTCATTAGGATGCCAGGATAATGGTAAACTACCACTCAGAGTGACACCCCATTTCCTGCTTACTGAGCTCTCCAACCTCGGCAGATGTCAACAATCTCACAGTGCTACAGAGCAGACCTAACTTTCCAGGCACTTTGACTCCAATTTTTTTCCCTTAACAGTGCCATACATTACATGCAATATGTAACAGCAAGTACCAAACAGAAAACAAAATTTGCCGTCCTAATTATAACAAAGCAGCATCTGACTTAGGTACTGCATGCCCAACGTACATACAACCAGTTAGGCAGCAGCGGAGAGGAATGAACCTTGTCAGTCGATTTTGGGGGTCAATTAGACTTAGGACTTTGCTAAAGGATAGTCTGATCCAGACTGAAATGATTGTGTATCACCTCTAACTTCTACCATGCAAAGGAAAAACATGCCGAGCTCTTTTCCTGGTTTTTCATACACTGCAAGAGCCTCGTGCGGGGTTTTCTGCGCAGAAAGAGCAGACTTGAGCATCTGGACGGGGTGATATTTTCTCTGCAAATGCACAACTCGAGGCTGTAACGTACCTCCCCAACAGCAGTTAAAGCCAGCAGAGAGGCTGCGCTGCGATGCTTGACCTGCGCTCCTTTCCAAACACAAATAGTTGCTCACACTTCCAAAAAAATGTCTTCAAAGGCAGAAACAGCACCCATCCATTAAATTTCTAATTTAATTGAATTTCTTGAACCTATCACTGTGTGATTAAACATGTCTTTAAAATCAAGAATCTTGTTTATTCTCTATATTGATATTTTCCTCCCTCTTTTTTTTTGGCCAAAGAGGTGATTTCAGAGTGGTGCTCTGCCCTACAACAGCAGTGTACCATCACTACTTATTTCTGCTGGGTGAAGTGGTAGAAACATGACAGGAGAACACTGCCAGCAGCTGAAATCCCTGCTCTGCGCTCCTCCACAGCCTTCCCTGCTGAAGATGGGCTTCCATTGGTATCCCTCTGGTCTTCACCCATGATCTCCAGAATTCCATGTCATTGAGGACCCAAGGACGGACAGTGATTTGGGAAAAAACAAAGCTGCAGCAGGGTGGAAGGATGCACAGGGCTGAGGTGGCAAAGAATTTCTCAGATTTCCCCTTATATGAAAATTAGGATGCTGAATAGGAGCTGTCCCAGAACAATCACCAAGTTGGGGCTGTATCACATTTATTCAGCTGTTGTCTGTTTTCCCCAGGCAAAATTCCCACCAAAGATGTCAAATGCACTCTGACTTTCCTCCCTGCACCCTTGGCATTGCCATCAAGAGGAGGGATCAGGCCCCTTGTCCATATGCCAGGAGAGATCCCGGGAAGAGCAAAAACTGGAGATATCTTTTAGGTGTCTAAACTGTAAATTTCTATGCTTAAAAAGAGACTTTTAAAATATGCTGGAAATATTTTTTGCATATTCATTCTGGTATTTTTGCTCTGCTCTGCCTAACCTTTAGTATATTAACCTCTAGCAAAAAAGAAGGAAGCAAGGAAGTTCATTTCTCAGCTGACCCGTATGAAGGGGTTAAAAGGATTCAATATTTTTAGTAATCAAAGAAAAGCGTATATTTTCCTTTTCCTTTTTTTTTTTCTTCTAACATTAAAAAAAAAAGTAAACAGCATCTCCCCAAGGGAGATTTAGATTTGAAGACTGTTCATTATATCATTTGAATAAGACTAGACCTGGCCTTTTGACTTTGAACCACTACCAAATTTCAGGCTGTGAGGAAATTGTTCTACATTTCCTGACAAATTGAGTTAAGCAGACATTAAGTGGGCTTTAAGAAAACAAATGGCCATCTTTATCACAGGTGGACACTGATGGCTTAATGGGGCCTGGGCTGATTGTATCACTTCTAATGGCTTGACGGGAAGCATTAGGGTTTTTGCATAAAGAACTGGCATTGCGAACCCTGCTAACACAGACCTGTCAAGCGTTCTGTATCCCTTTGTGCATGGAAGCAGATGTTTGTATGTATACTATGAACTGGCATTAGAGCAAGCGACAGATGCCTGTATGCATGCCAGGTTTGTGAATTTTTACAGCAGGAGCATGTTCTGAGGAAGTGCAGCCCTGCCCTCTATCATAGGTAATTCCCAGTGGAACTTGCTAAATCCCAGCTATGTTTTCATTATTTGGTTTTCCTAGCAACTGGATGAATGTGTCTGTCCTGAAAATGCGAGCGAGGAGAACGCTACCAAATTCTTACAAATTCGCAGGAGCGAGGCTGGTTTGAAGTTATTATTTTCTGCAATTTCCTTTTGCACCATGTAATCTAACCCAACCTTTCTCAGAGGGGAAAGTGGTATTATGGCTATATAATTAAAACTTGCATTAATGCTAGCCGGTCAACCGTTCTCCTCCCCTCCTCCTTCTCCCCCCACCACCCCAG